>NC_135478.1:164640824-164668293 GCF_052094955.1 Ictidomys tridecemlineatus | reverse complement strand
AGGAAATATCATTTTGTCTGGACATGGATGGGGGTTGGTGGGGAGCAAGGACCCAATCAAGAACCCCAGTTTGGGTAGAAGTTGTGAAGGGGAGGGTCCAGGCAGTGCCAGGACACCACAGCACCAGGAAAACAGAGGGGAGGCGTATCAGGGCCCTGAGTAAGGGGCCTGAAATCAAGGTACATGAGCAGGGTCCTCGAAAAGGGCAGCCAGGGGCTCAAGCCAGGCCCAGGAACAGAGAGCCAAGTACAAGGGCCAGGGCCACATAAAAATGAACAGGGCTGGTGAGGGGAGGGAGGCAAGGGAGTGCTGCATTCCAGCTGCAGCAAAATAACCGGGGGGGGGGGGGGGGGGGGGGGGGTGACGAACAACTTGTGTACATTGATACAGCAGGAGTGCGAGCCATTTATTGTAGGACAGGAGCAGTATTTATACATTCCACACAGCTTATCTTAATTAGCATAAACTAGATACATCAGTCAACCAATAAGAAATCTCCACACTTAATGGCTCACTGGCCTTACTTCACAAACCACTCCCTCTGGCATTTTGCCAGGCGCCATCCAGACTTGTTTATAGACGCTAACATTCCCCTGGAAAAATGCCAGGCGCCATCCTGACTTGTTTACAGACTCTAACATTTCCCCTTTTGTTTAATTTAAATAACGACCACAGTGGTTTTTACAGAAACACCATAAATAATCTGCTACAAGCAGGGGGGGAGGATACAAAATGCCACAATACCAAGCCATTTGATGGCTCCATGCAGAAGCCCTTGGAAAAATTATACCAGCAATGACACCATTAGCAAAGATACCGAATTACAATTTGTTGTAGATTACAGTTTGTCTCAGTCCAGGTAAAGCAATGTCTCAATAAATTAACTCACAGTCCAAGTAAATCACAGTCCAGGTAAGTTCTGCAGGCAGCTAGCTTGAATCACAGTCCAGGTAAGTTCTGCAGGCAGCTAGCTTGAATCACAGTCCAGGTAAGTTCTGCAGGCAGCTAGCTTAAATCACTGTCCAGGAAAGTTCTGCAGGCAGCTAGCTTGATCCGAAATCTCGTCCAGTTCTCAGAAACACTGGAAATTCTTTCACCTTTGTTTTCTTCGGCACTGGGACGAAGGCAGGAACTCCGCAAAGCTGGCTAAAGAAAATCCTGTAGCATTCCACTAAGAAAACAAACTTCTGAATAATTTAGTACATTATCTCAAGGTTTTTTTACATTTGAAATAAGCCTTAATAGTGCTCATTACTCATAGCTTCCAGGTGTTGGGAGAACCATTGTAGTTACTGGCCTTGTAAATGATCAAACTTCAGGGACGCCATGTGAGTCCTCCATCCATGTGAGTCCTTCATCCGGCTGCAGCGTTCTCCAGTAGCCTCAGATGGGGAGTGTCCTGGACTCAAACTGCCACTGGGCACAGGGAGCAAAAGCTTTCGAGACTGGGCCTCTGGGTCAGGTCTGGATTTGGGCTCTTGGCAGTGGCGTCCAGCTCCCCAGGCGGGGGGCGGGGAAGAGCCCGCTGCCATTGCTTGGAAAGTCCTTGCTGTGCCATGACCGGCTCGCACATGTGCAGCCACCATGCCGATTCTTGCACCCTCCCGTGACGAAAAGTATTTAGTAATAGCCTTTTGCTGCAACTTTTTCCTGATAATCATTCTTCTTTTGAACTTTCTTTTTCTTTCTGACTAGAGTTCATGGGCTTCCATCAACACATGCCCTAACTATTCTTGGTTCCCCTGGGGTGCCTCCTTCCCTTAGTAATTTACTTCTCACCCCTCCCATATTTTCATCATAAAGACAATACAATACACTGAGACAAAACAAGACACAAACCATATATATCAATTCTCTCCATTTTCTCAAAATGGCCATTTTTCCTCTCGCCTTATCTGCCTAGGACGAGCAGATTTGCTCCCATCCTATCTAGGGATGGGCAGCTTTTTTTGTCACTTACCCCCGAGTGTCCCGGGGCTCCCTGTACGGGCCACAATCTGCCCAGGCTGCACCAAATAACAGGGGGTGACGAGCAACTTGTGTACATTGATACAGCGGGAGTGCGAGCCATTTATTGTAGGACAGGAGCGGTATTTATACATTCCACACAGCTTATCTTAATTAGCATAAACTAGATACATCAGTCAACCAATAAGAAATCTCCACACTTAATGGCTCGCTGGCCTTACTTCACAAACCACTCCTCTGGCATTTTGCCAGGCGCCATCCAGACTTGTTTATAGATGCTAACATTCCCCTGGAAAAATGTCAGGCACCATCCTGACTTGTTTACAGACTCTAACAAGGGAGGAAGCTGGTGGTGCAAAGGAGGGAGGCTCAAGGACCAGGCCCACTGCATGGTGTCAGTGTTGTGGAGCAGGGCCTGGGCTGAGGGAGGCCAAATGGCCTGTGCAAGGGAAAGGGGTAGTTTTACAAAATGGAGCCTGCAGGACCAAGAGGCCAGGTCCAGTCTCCTGGTCTGGGTGAGTATCCTGGGAAAAAGATCAGGAAAAGGGGCCTGACAGGGACAAGGAAGACAGGAGGGCCAAAGGAGGGCATAGCCTGAAGGGTCAGAGGATGAGTGTGGGTGGGATGTGGGCCAGAATACAAGCAAAGTGATGAGGGCCACAACCAAGTTAAGATGGCGCTTGGCACTTTGCCAGGAGGAGTGGTTTGTGAAGCAACGCCAGGGAACCATTAAGATGATGAGGATTCCTTATTGGCTGACTGCCGTATCTAGATAATGTTAATTAAGTTAAGCTGTGTGTAATTAGTTAAGCATATATACCTCTGTGGTCCGGCAGAGAGGCAGCTTCTTCTACCTTGGGTGCCCGCTACTTTGAGTTCGCTCAGTTCACGCTGAGTTCACTTGCAATAAATTAGTTCCCGCTTCAGCCTTCAAGTTGCTTGTCACCTCTTGGTTATTTTGCCCAGCCGGACTTCGGCAGCAAGGAGCCCAGGTTAGGGACCTACAGGAGGGCCCAGGCCAGGGGAGAGCAGGGAATGGCAGGGCCTGTAAGGTGGGGCTGCACTAGGGTACTGCAGTACAGGGAAGCAGCCCTAGAGAGGGGTCCACATACCAAGCCCAGGAAGATACTGAGCAAGAAGAGTCACCAGAGACTCAAGCGAGGAGCCAGGCCAGGGAATGGAGAGCCAGGGAATGGAGAGCCAAGTACCAGGGCTGGGGTAGGGGTCTCGGGTAAGTGGACAGTGTAGGGAAGAAAGGCAGGGGATCTGGCAAGGGGGGAGGAAGGATCCAAGCCCAGGGCCACTGCCAGGTTTCAGGGTTCCAGGGGCAGGACATAGGGCCCAGCGAGAGCAAAGAGCCCAGGCCAGGGTCAGGGCTCCCTTTCCTGTAATGCACACTGGCACAGATGAGCCCAAGGCCAGAGACTTGGCAAAGGCATCTGGCAAGGGAAAGGGCCAGGAGGAGGGTGACAGGAGGCTCGATGCGAGGTCGCAGTGGGTATGGAGAGGGGTGAGAGTCAGGAACCAAGCAAGGAGTCCAGGCAAGGCACCGACCCAATCCACGATGATGACAAACCCAAAAACCAGGGTACCGCATGAGGGGAAAAAAGGAAAGGGTAGGAAGGGCTTTGGGAGGACCAGGAGATAGAAGCACAAGGGGCACCTAGGTGACTATGCTGGTGGGTCCAAGCAAGGGGCCCCCAGAATAAACCCAACAAGAAGAGAATCCATTCTACACCAAGGCACATGAGGAACATGATTAGGGGCTTAGGCAAGAGCCCAGGCCTTGGGACTGGAGTGCAAATGTCAGGGTTAGGGTAAGGCTGAGTTGGGGTAGGGGCAGCATGTAAGGCAAGAGGGCAGAGGAGAGAAGGGAGGGGTCTCTCATGGTTGGGTTGGAGCAATTCGCATGTTAACTGCCAGGCATCAAGGTTCAGGCCGCAAAGGAGACACAGGTGTGTGCAGAGATTGGAGTGGGGTTGGTGAGCAGCCTGGACCCATTTGAAGAGACCAGGCTGAAGAAGGATGGGGAGTAGAGGGTCCGGACACTGCCAGGATACCACACCCTAAGGGGAACAGAGGTGACTCACAGGAGGGGCCAGTAAAAGGGGCCTTAGCCAGGGTAGATGGGACTCACCCCTCCTGGCGGGACACCCCTCCCACCTGGGGGGATGCTTATAGCTGTTGCCATGGTAGCAGGGTCCCGCCCCTCCATGAGGGAGACCCCTTTCACCTGGGTGTCAGGAGGAGCTTGTATCATGCTGCAGCCTGGATATAGGGGACTCGCCTCTCCTGACAAGAGACCTCTCCCACCTGGGGGGGGGGAGGGCTTGTATACAGCTGCAGCCAGGGTAGCAGGGCTTTCCCCTCCATGTGGGAGACCCTTTCACCTGGTTTTCAGGGGGAGCTCCTACCCAGCTGCAGCCAGGGTAGAGGGGACTCGCCCCTCAAGGCAAGAGTCCCCTCCCACCTGGGTGTTGTGGGGAGCTCCTAAACAGCTAGAGGCAGGGTCCAGGCGGCTCTACCCTCCAGGCAGGAGACTCCTCCCAGGTGTTAGGTGTTAGGAGAGATTGAATACAGCAGCAGTCAGGGTAGAGGGGACTCGCCCCTCCATGTGGGAAACCCCTTCCACCTAGATGTCGCAGGAAGCTTGTATACCACCTTAGCCAGGGTCCAGGGGACTCGCCCCTCCAGATGGGAGACCCCTCCAATCTGAGTATCTGGGGGAGTTTATATACCACTACAGCCAGGGTAGAGAGGACTTGCCCCTCCAGGAGTGAAGCCCTATCCACCTGGATGTCTGGGGGAGCTCCTATACCTGAACAGGCAGGGGATAGGGGACTCTACCTTCCAGGCGGCAGACTCCTCACACTTGGTTGTAATGGGAGCTCCTATATTGCAAAGGCCAGGAGAGAGGAGACCCCTCTCTCCTGGGTGTGGGGGGTGGAGTGTATATACCACTGCAGTCAGGGTAGTGGGCACTCGCCCCTCCAGGCGGGAGACCACTCCCATCTAGGTTCAGGGGACGCTTGTATACCTCTTTAAACATGGTAGAGGTGACTTGCCTATCCAGATGGGCAACTCCTCCCACCTGGGTGTCAGGGGGCGCTCATATACTGCAGCAGCCAGGGTACAGGGGACTTGCTCCTGCAGGCAGGAGACCACTCCCACCTGGGATTCGGGCTGGGGGGGCTAGTATACAGCCCCAAACAGGGTAGAGGGGACTTCTGCCTCCAGGGGGAAACCCCTTGCACTTGGGTGTTGGGGGGAGCTAGTTTACTGCCACATCCAGATTAGAGGGGACTCGCCCCTCCAGGCAAGAGACCCCTCCCACCTGGGTGTCCTGGGAGGGCTCCTATACCTCTGCAGCCATGGTAGCAGGGACTCACGCCTCCAGGTGAGAGACCCCGCCCACCTTGGTGGCTTGGTGGCAGGGGTAGCTAGTATACCGCCCCAACCAGGGTAGAGGGGACACATCCCTCCAGGCGGGAGACCCCGCCCACCTGGGTGCAGCCAGGGTAGCAAGGACTCGCCACTCCAGGCAAGAGAACCACTCCCACCTAAGTGAGGGGACTTGTATATAGCTGTAGCCAGGGTAGCAGGGATTTGTCCATCCAGGCTGGAGACCCCTTTCACCTGGGTGTATGGGGGAACTCCTATATATCCGCAGGCAGGGTAGAGGGGACTCGCCCCTCCAGGAGGAAAACCTCTCCCACCTGGGTGTCAGGGGGAGATTAGTATACCGCCCCAAACAGGGTAGGGGGACTTGCGCCTCCAGGCGGGAGACACCTCCCATCTGGGTGTCCTGGGTAGCTCATAAACCTTTGCATCCAGGCTAGCTGGGACTCACCTCTCCAGTTAGGAGACCCCTCCTACCTGGGTGTTACAGGGAGCTCAGTTACTGCTACAGCCAGCGGAGAGGGGACTCGCACCTTCAGGCGGGAGACCCCTTCCACCTAGGTGTCCTGGGAAGCTCCTATACTGCCGCAGGCAGGGTAGAGGGGACTCTACCCTTTAGGCGGGAGACTCCTCCCACCTGGGTGTCAGGAGAGCTCCTTTACCACCACAGCCTGGGTACAGTGGACTCTCCCCTCCAAGAGGGAGACCTCTCCCATCTAGGTGTCGGGTGGGAGGCTCTTATACCGCCCAAGCCAGGGTAGAAGGGACTCGCCCCTCCATACAGGAGACCCCTGGTGGATGTCTGGGGGAAGCTCATACACCTCCAAATCCAGGGTAGAGGGGACTCGTCCCTCTAGGTGGGAGATCCTCCCAACTGGATGTAGGGGGGGAGCTCATATAACACTGTAGGCAGTTTAGAGTGGACTTGTCCCTCCAGGCGGGAGACCCTTCCCATCTGAGTGATGGGGGCAGCTCCTATACCGCAGCAAACATGGTAAAGGTGCTCGCCCCTCCAGTCAAGAGACCCCTTCCACCTGGGTTTTGGGGGGAACTCTTATACAGCTGTAGCCAGGGTAGAGGTGATATGCCCCTTCAGGCAGGAGACCTCTCCCTCCTGTTTGGGAGAGCTTGTATACCACTTTAACCAGGGTGGAGGGTACTTGCTCCTCCAGATGGGAGACCCCTCTAATTTGGCTATGGGGGAGAGCTCGTGTACAGCTACAGCCAGGATAGAGGGGACACAGCCCACTAGGTGGATCCTCACACCTGGTTTCCAGGAGAGCTCATATACCACGACTGGCAGGGTGAAGGGAACTTGCCACTCCAGGAGGGAGACCCCTCCCACCTGGGTGTCTGGGAGAGCATGTATACAGCAGCCAGGGTAGAGGGAATCGCACCTCCAGGGGGGGACACCTCTCCAACCTGGGTGTCAGGTTGAGTTCCTATACCTCCTCAGCAGGGTAGCGAGGACTGTACCCTTTAGGCAGGAGACGCCTCCCACCTGGGTGTCAGGGGAGCTCCTATACAGCAACAGCCAGGGTAGAGACTAGCATCCTCTAGGCGGGAAACCCCTCCCACCTGGGTGTTCAGGGAAGCTTCTATACTCCCACAGGCAGGGTAGAGGGGACTCTACCCTTTAGGCGGAGAATCCTCCCAATGGATGTCAGGGGAGCTCCTTTATCGCCACAGCCAGGTTACAGTGGACTCGCCCCTCCAAGTGGGAGACCTCTCCCACCTAGGTGTCTGGTGGGGGGAGCTCTTATACTGCCCAAGCCAGGGTAGAAGGGACTCGCCCCTCCATGCGGGAGATCCCTGCTACCTGGGTGTCTGGGGGGAGCTCCTACACCACCAAATCCAGGGTAGAGGGGACTTGCTGCTGGTCTAGGCAGGAGACCCCTCCCACCTGGGTTTGGAGGTGGAGTTCCTATACCGCTGCAGCCAGGGTAGAGGTGACTAGCCCCTCCAGGCAGGAGACCCTCCCTCCTGTTTGTCTGGGAGAGCTTGTATACCGCCTTAGCCAGGGTGGAGGGTACTTGCTCCTCCAGGCTGGAGACCCTTCCAATTTGGCTCTGGGAGGGAGCTCATGTACCGCTGCAGCCAGAATAGAGGAGACACACCCCACTAGGAGGGAGACCCCTCACACCTGGGTGTCAGGGGAACTCATATACCGCCACAGGCAGGTAAAGGGGACTCCTCACTCCAGGCGGGAGACCACTTTCACCTGGGTGTGTTCGGGGGAGAGTGCATATCCTGGAGCAGCCATGGTAGAGGGGACTTGCCCCTCCAGGCAAGAGTCTCCTCCCACTTGATTGTCAGGGGAAGCTCAAATAAAACCCCATCCTGGAGAGAGAAAACTGCCCTCCAGGTAGTTAACCCCTCCAACCTGGGTTTCATAGGGAGCTCCTATAGTGCTGCAGCCAGTATAGAGGGAACTTTTCCCTCCAGGCTTAAGATCCCTCCCACCTGAGTGTCAGGGAAAGCTAGTATACCACTGCAGCCAGGGAAAAGGTGACTAGTCCTTTCAGGTGGGAGACCCCTCCCATCTCGGTATGGGGGGGGGACTTGTATATCACAACAGCCAGGGTAGAGGGAACTCACCAATCCATGCAGGAGACCCCTCCCACCTGGTTGTCTGGGGGGAGCTTGTATACTGCCTTAGCCAGTGTGGAGGGTACTCATGCCTCCAGGCTGCAGACCCCTCCCATCTGGCTATGGCGGGGAGCTCATGTACTGTTACAGCCAGGAGAGCGGAGACTCGCCTCACTAGGTGATGGACTACTCCCACCTGGGTGTCTGGGGGGGAGGTCATACACTGCTGAAGCCAGGGTAGAGTGGACTTGCCCCTCCAGGCAGGATACCCCTCCCACCTGTGTGTCCCTGGGAGCTTGTATAATACCATAGCCAGGGTAGAGCATACTCGCCCCTCCAGGCGGGAGATCTCTCCCACATGGGTGTCAGGGAAAGCTACTATACTGCAGCAGCCAGGATAGAGTGGACTCCCCCTCCAGGGGGGAAACCCCTCCTACCTGGGTGTCCTTGGTGGGGGACTCATATACAGCTGCAAGAAGGGTAGCAGGGACTCACCCCCAAGGTGGGAGACCACTTTCACCTGGGTGTTGGGGGAGCTCCTATCCCGCTGAACTCATGGTAAAGGGGACTGGCCCCTCCAGGCAAGAGACCCATCCCACCTGACTGTCGGGGAGGAGCTCATATAACTCCACAGCCAGGGTAGAGGGAACTCGCCCCTCCAGGCAAGAGACCCTCCCACCTGAGTGTAGGGGGGAGCTCCTTTACAGCTGTAGCCAGGGTATATGGGACTCGCCCCTCCAGGTGGGAGACCCCTCCCATCTAGGTGTCGGTTGGGGGTGCTCCTATGCCTCCATAGCCAGGGTAGAAAGGACTCGCCCTTCCAGGACAGAGACCCTCCCCCTGGGTATCTTGGGGAGCGCCTTTACCTCCTCAGCCTGTGTAGAGGGAACACATGCCTCCAGGTGGGAAACCCCTCCCACCAGATGCCCTGGCCCAGATGAAAATCAAGGGCCAGGGACAAGGCCAAGGAGGCCTGGCAAGGGATTGGGGCCAGGAGGAATGTGATGTGAAGGCACTATGGGGGGTCAGGGTGGGTGCAGAGAGGGGCAAGAGCCAGGCCCCAATCAAGAAGCCCAGGCAAGGGACTAAACCCACCAAAAGATATTAGGGACTCAATGGTCAGAAGGCCTGTACTCCAGGAAAAAGCACTAGGGGAAGGAGAGGAAGGGGCGGTGCTAGGATGAAGAGAAAGAGGGCAGCTCAAAGGGCACAGAGGGGATCGTGCTAGGGTGCTAGGGGGCCAAAGCAAGGGGCTCCTATGTAAGACACAAAAAGACATCAGGCAAAGCAATGCAACACAAGGAATGCAGTAAGGAGCTCAGGCTGGCAGCAAGTCCTGGGCACTATAGGGCAAAGGGACAGGGTGAGGGAGGGCTGGGTTGGATTAGTGGTAGTTTGCAAGGCTAAAGGGCAAGGGAGGGAAGGCAGGGGATCACCCAGGGTAAGGTCATCGATAGGCCCACATCCACTGCCAGGTGTCAAGTTTGAGTGACAAAGGGGCCCAAGGTGAGGGGCAGGGCTGTGTTTCCCATAGGGAGTCTTCTGGTCCCAGAGGCCAGCCAATTCCATTCCTCTGCCCCAAGTGAGTAGATCCTCAGAGAGAGACCAGGACCAAAGGTGGGCCAAAGGAGAGCACTGTGAGGGATACCTTTGGTCCGGGATTGTGAGGTGTCGGTGAAGAGCCAGCACCCATTGGAGGAGCCCAGGCCAGGGGGAGGGCACAGCTTTTGCTGTCATCAATCAATCCCCTGAACCCAAATTTCAGGCAGTTTCAGAATTTTATACCCATCATGTAAGGGGAGGGGCTCAGAAGTTCACAGTCTGAAGTTCACATAAAAGCAGCTTTTTCTTTCACTGTTTTGGGCAAGTTAACTCTTCAAGGACAACTCCTGAGAAGGGGAGAGCTTCTTTTCCCCATTTTTCCTCTCCCTGCTCTTTGTTACCATGGAGCCCAGTTGGTAACTTATCTTAAAAATGTAGACATCTCTGTGAAGCCCATCTCAAGGCCAGAGGCCTTGTTTTCACATTTCTACCAACTATTATATTGGATATGTTTGTGAAAAACTAGTAAGGGAATGCCCAGCACCTGGAGCGCTGGTATCTTATCAGCCAGTGGCCAAGTAAAACAGGGCAACATGATAATAGGAAGTTTATCTACATTGAACTCTTTTTGCAGAGACTCTTTTGCGGACAGTCCTAAAATCAGCTATGGTGAAGATTTCTGGAGAAGCCCAGTTCAGACTTTTCTGTAGAGAAAGGGTGTGCCACTTCAATTCCCCCCTTTAATCATGCTCCCCATAATTTAATCATTTAAGTTTAAGAGCATCATTACCATTATATTGGCTTTAAGCCTTATATAATGTCAAAACCTTAGTTGTTGTCACCTATTGCAGGGTTTCAGTGTCGAGGAGAAGGGCCTGGACTGAGGGAGGCCAAATGGCCTATGCAAGGGGAAGGGGTATGTTTCACAAAACGGAGCCTGCAGGGCCAAGAGGCCAGGTCCAGTCTCTTAACCTGGGTGAATATCCTGGGAAAGAGACAGGAAAAGTGGCCTTGAATGGACAGGGACAACAGGAGGGCCAAAGGAGGTCACAGCCTGAAGGGCCAGAGGACAGGTGTGGGTGGAATGTGGGCCAGAATACAAGCAAGGTGCCCAGGTTAGGGACCTACATGAGGGACCAGGCCAGGGGAGAGCAGGGAAGGGCAGGGCCTGTAAGGTGGGGCTGCACTAGGGTACTGCAGTACAGGGAAGCCAAGGGGAGCAGGGAAGTAGCCCTAGAAAGGGGACTGCACCCCAAGCAGGGAAACACTGAGCAAGAAGGGTCACCAGAGGCTCAAGTGAGGAGCCAGGCCAGGGAATGGAGATCCAAGGGCCAGGACTGGGGCAGGTGTCTTAGGTAAGTAGACAAGGATGGGGAGGGAAGGCAGGGGATCCTGCAGTGGGGAGGCAGGCTCTAAGCCCAGGACCACTGCCAGGTGTCAGGGTTCTGGGGGCAGGACCAAAGGCCCAGGGAGAACAAAGGGCCCAGGCCAGGGGCGGGGCTCTGTTTCCTATAATGCACACTGGTACAGATGAGAATCCATGGCCAGAGACTGTCAAAGGCGGCTGGCAAGGGAAGGAGGCCAGGAGGAGGACGACAAGAGAACTCCACCTGAGTTTGCAGTGGGAATGGAGAGGGGCAAAAGCCAGGATCCAAGAAAGGAGTCCAGGCCAGAGATTGGGCAAATGCAGCTGGCAAAGAAGGGGGTCAGGAGGGTCTCAGAGGTCACAGTGGCTGTGCAGATGGGCGAGATCCAGGAACCAAGCAAGGAGTCCAGGCAAGGGACCGATCCGATCCATGATGATGAGAGACCCAAGAAGCAGGGGACCGCATGAAAGGAAAGGAGGGAAGGGTAAGAAGGGCTTCAGGAGGACCTGGAGACAGAGGTAAGCACAAAGGGCACCTATGGGACAGAGCTGGTGGGCCCAAGCAAGGGGCCCCCAGGTCAGACCCAACAAGAAGTGAATCCACACTACGCCAAGGGACATAGGAACAGGATAAGGGGCTCAGGTAGAGCCTAGGACTTAGGACTGGAAGCAAGAGGGCAGAGGAGGGAAGGAAGGAGAAGTCTCAGGGGTGAGTTGGAGAAAGTCTCATATTAACTGCCAGGCATCAAGTTTCAGGTGGCAAAGGGGAAACAGGCTAGTGGCAGGGCTTTCTTTTCCATAGAAAGCATTTAGGGCACAGAGGCCAGCCAATTCCACTCCTCTGCCTCAGGTGAGTAGATCCTCAGAGAGGTACTAGATCAAAGGAGGGGCAAAAGTGGGCACTGTGAGGGGATACCTTTGGTGGGGAGGTTCAAGTGCATTCGATGGGCAGCCTGGACTCATCTGAAGAGCCCAGGCCAGAAACAAGGAGGAGCAGAGGGTCTAGGCCTTGCCAGGATACCATACTGTAAGTGGAACAGAGGTGACTCACAGGAAGGGGCCAGTAAAAGGGGCCTTAGCCAGGGTAGAGGGACTGGCCCCTCAAGGCGGGAGACCCTTCCCACCTGGGGGGGGCACTTATACAGCTGTAGCCAGGATAGCAGAATCTCACCCCTCCAGGAGGGAGACCCCTTTCATGTGGGTGTCTGGGGGAACTCCTATACCTCCACAGCCAAGGTAGGATAGACTCACCCCTTTAGGCAGGACACCCCTCCCAACCTGTATGAGGGAAGCTAATATACCTCCCCAACTAGGGTACAGGGGACTCGTGCCTCTAGGTGGGAGACCCCTCCCATCTGGGTGTCCGGGGGAGCTCCTATACTGCCACAGCCAGTGTAGAGGGGACTCATCCCTCCTGGATGGAGACCCCTCCCACCTGGGTGTCAGGATCAACTTGTATACCACTAAAGCCAGGGTAGAGGGCACTTTCCCCTCCAGGCGGGAGACCATTCCCACCTGGGGGTGAGTGGGAGATCATATACTGCCACAGTCAGGGTGGAGGGGATTCACCTCCAGACGTGAGATCCTTTCACCTGGGTCTCGGGGGAAGCTCCTGTACCTTCGAAGCCAGGGTAGAGGGGACTTGTCCCTCCAGACGTGAGACCCCTTCCACCTTGGTTTTAAGGGGGAACTCCTATACTACCTCAGCTAGGGTAGAGGGGACTGGATCCTGCAGGCAGGAGACCCCTCCCATCTGCATGTCTAGGTGAGCTTATATACCTCCGAAGCCAGGGTAGAGGGTACTTGCCCTTGCAGGCAGGAGACACCTCTTATCTGCGTGTCAAGGGAGCTAGTATACAGCCCCAACCAAGGTAAAGGGGACTTGCGCCTCCAGGTGGGAGACCCCTCCCACCTGGGTGTCAAGGGAGCTAATATACTGCCCCAACTAGGGTAGAGGGGATTTGTGCCTCTAGGCAGGGACTCCTCACACTGGGTGTTGGGAGGAGCTAGTATACCACTGCAGCCAGTCTACAAGCCCCTGGAGGCCAGAGACCCCTCCCAGGTTGGTGTCCTGGGGGGGAGGTAGTATACTTCTGCAGCCATGGTAGCAGAAACTCGCCCCTCCAGGCGAGAGACCCCACCCACCTGGGTGTTGGGGGGAGCTAGTATATTGCCCCGCCAGGGTAGAGAGGACTCGCCCTTCCAGGGAGGATACCCCTCCCACCTGGGATCTTGGTGTGGGGGTTCCTATACAGCTGCAGGCAGGGTATAAGGGACTCGTCACCCAAGGCAGAAGACCACTTCCACTAAGGTGTCAGGGGAGTTCCTATCCTACTGCAGCCATGTTAGAGGGGACTGGCCCCTCCAGGCAAGAGTCCCCATCCCACCTGTTTGTTGAGGGTAGCTCATATACCAGCCAGGGTAGAAGAGACTTGCCCCTTGAGGAGGGAGACCCCTTCCACCTGGGTGTTAAGGGGGAACTCGTATACCTCCGAAGCCAGGGCAGTGGGGACTCGCCTCTCCAGGCAGGATACCCCTCCCACATGGGTGTTGTGGGGAGCTTGTATACCACCTTAGCCAGGGTAAAGGGGACTTGCCCCTCCAGGAGGGAGACTCCTCCCATTTGGGTGTCCTGGGGAGATCATATACCACCACAGCAAGGGTAGAAGGTACTTGTACCTTCAGGCGGGAGACCCCTCCCACCTTGGTGTCAGGGGGAGCTCCTATACTGCAGCAGCCAGGGTCAAAAGGACTTGTGCCTCCAGGCTGAAGACCCCTCCCACCTGGGTGTGTGTGTGTGGGGGAAAGCCTTATCCCGCTGCCCGGGTAGAGGTGACTCTCCCATTTAGGCTGGAGAACCCTCCCACCTAGGTGTGTGTAGGTGGGGGGGGGAGAAGCTGCTTTACCTCCACAGCAATGGTAGAGGGGACTTGACTTTCCAGGCGCCAGACTCCTCCCACCACTCCTCCCACCTATACTTCAGAAGCCAGAGTACAGGGGACTCACACCTAAGTGTCGGGTGGGCGGGCTTCTATACTGCCCTAGCCAGGGTAGAGGATACTCTCCCTTCCAGGCAGTAGACCAATTTCACCTGGGTGTCAGGGGGAGCTTGTATACCGCGGCAGCCAGGGTAGAGGGGACTCGCCTCTCCAGTCGAAGACCCCTCCCACCTGGGTGTTTGGGGAGCTCATATACTGCCACAGCCAGTATAGACCAGACTCGCCACTCCAGGCGGGAACCCTTCATACCTGGGTGTCTTGGGGAGCTCATATGCTGCTGCAGCCATGGTAGAGAGGACTCCTTGTCTAGGCGGGAGACCCCTCCCACCTGGGTGTCAGAGGAGCTCAGATCCCACTGCAGCCAGCATAGAAGGGACTCTCCCCTCCAGGCCAGAGACCCCTCCCAACTGGGTGTTTGGAGGAGCTCCTTTACCGCAGCAGCCAGGATAGCAGGGAATTGCTTCTCTAGGCCGGGTACTCGTCTCCCCTGGGTGACTGCAGGAGCTCCTAACCTCGGCAGCCAGGGTAGGCAGCCAGGGTACAGTGGACTCGCCCATCCAGTCAGGAGACCTCTCCAACCTGGGTGTCAGGGAAAGATTGATTACCACTGGAACCAGTGTAGAGGGGACTTGCCCATCAAGGCGCTAGACCCCTCCCATCTGGATGTCAGAGAAAGCTAGTATACCACTGCAGCCAGGGTAGAGGGGACTAGCCCCTCCATGCGGGAGACTTCTTACACCTGGGTTTCTGGGGGAGTTAGTACACTCTCATAGCCAGGGTAGAGGGGACTTGCCCTAGAGGCCGGAGACTCCCCACCAGGGTGTTAGGGGGAGCTCATATTCCACCCCAGCCAGGGTACTTGCTCCTCCAGACAGGAGCCCTCTCCCAGCAGGGTGTCAGAGGAGCTTGTATACCGCCACAACCAGGTTAGAAGGGGCTGTAACAGGAGACAGGCAGGAGACCCCTCAAAGCTGGGTGTCAAGGAAAGCAAGTATACTGCCACAGCCGTGGTAGAGGAGACTAGCCCCTCCAGGCGGGAGACCGCTCCCACCTGGGTGTTTGGGCCAAGCTCATATACTGCCAAAGCCAGGGCTGAGGGGTTTGCCCCTGCAGGTGGGAGACCCCCTCCCACCTTGGTGTCCCTGGAGCTCTAGTAGGGCACCGGCCAGGGTAGAGGGGACTCGCTGCAACATGCGGGAAACCCCTCCCACCTGATTGCTTGGGGGAGCTCCTAAATTTCGGAAGCAGGGTTGAGGGGATTCGTCCCTCTAGGCAGGAGACACCTCCCACCTGGGTGTCAGGGGGAGCTCCTATACCACTGAAGCCAGGAGAGAGGGGACTAGAATCTCCAGGGAGACCCCTCCCACCTGGGTGTCTGTGGGAGTTCCAAACAGTCACAGCCAGAATAGAGGATACTCGCCCCTCCTACCTGGGTGTTTGGTGTAACTCCGCCTCAGGCACTGTAGAGAAGACTTGCCCCTCCAGGCAGTCCACCACTGGCACCTGGGTGTCAGGGGGAGCTCCTATACTGCCACTGTCAGGGTAGATGGGACTCACCCCTCCAGGCGGAAGACCCCTCCCACCTGGATTTCTGGGGGAGCTGTATACCTCCGCAGCCAGGGTAGAGGGGAATTGCCACTTCAGGCGAAAGAACCGTCAAACCTGGGTGTGTGTGTGTGTTTGGGGGGGAGCTCCTATACCGCTGCAGCCAGGGGAGAGGGGATTTGCCCCTCCAGGATGGAAACCCGTCCCATCTGGGTGTCCAGGGAGCTTTAAACAGCCACAGACAGGGTATAGGTGACTCGCCCCTCCAGACAGGGAGACCCCTCCCACCTGGGTGTTGGCGAGGGGAGGAGCTCTTATAACATCTCATCCAGGGTAGAGGGTACTGGCCCCTTAAAGCGAAAGTCCACTCTCAATTGGATATCAGGAAGGAGCTCCTATACCCCCACAAGAAGGTAGAGGGGACTATAACCTCCAGGTGGAAGAGCTCCTCCTACCTGGGTGTCATGTGATCTCTTATACAGAAGCAGCCAAGGTAGAGCAGACTCGCCCCTCTAGGCGAGAGACTCCTCCCACCTGGGTGTGAGGGGGAGCTCACATAATTCTGTAGCCAGGGTTGAGTGGAATATCCCCTCCAGGCGGGAGACCCCTCCCACCTGGGAATCAGGCGGTACTCTTATACCTCCTCAGCTAGGGTAGAGGGGACTCGCCCTGCCAGTCGAAAGTCCCCTCCCACCTGTGTGTTGTGGGGAGCTTGTATACAGCCTTAGACAGGGTAGAAGGGACTTGCCCCTCCAGGAGGGAGGCCCCTCCCACCTTGGTGTCTGGGGGAGCTCTTATACCACAGCACCAAGGTAGTCTCCTCTCCAGGCGAGAGACTTTTCCCACCTGGGTGTCTGGGGAGTTCCTATGCGTCTGCAGCCAGGGGAGAGGGGACTATCCCCTCCAGTCGTGAGACCCCTCTCACCTGGGTGTAGGAGGAGCTCCAATACTTCCGCAGCCAGGGTAGACCCCTCGCCGCTCTAGGCCTTAGACCCCTTCCACCTGGTTTTCCAGAGGAGCTCATACACCCAAGACGTCAGGGTAGAGGTGACTCTCCCCTCTAGGCGGTAGACCTCTCCCACCTGGGTGTCTCGGGGAAGTCATATACCACTGAAGCCAGGGTACAGCGAACTCGCCCCTCAAGGCAGGAGACCCCTGGGTGTCTCCTGGTGTGTCCCACCTGGGTATCAGGGAGAGCTCCTATATCTCAGCAGTCAGGGTAGAGGGGACTCGCCCCTCCAGGCAAGAGACCCCTCCCACCTGAGTATGGAGGTGGAGCACTTATATGGCCACAGCCAGGGTTGAGGAAACTCGCTCCTTCAGGCCAGAAACCCCTCCCTCGCGCGTGTCCAGGGGAGCTTGTATACTGCCTTAGCACGGTGGTGGGGACTCGCCCCTTTAGGCGGGAGACCTTTCCCATTTGGCTATGTGGGGGAGAGCTAGTACACTTCTGCAGCCAGGATAGAGGAGACTCGCCTCACTAGGCGGGAGACCCCTCACACTGGGTGTCACGGGGAGCTCCTATACGGCTTCAGCCATGGTAGAGGGGACTCGCTCCTTTAGGCGTGGGACCCCTCCCATCTTGATGTCTGGGGAATTTGTATACCTCTGCAGCCAGAGTGGAGGGGACTCGCCACTCCTGGCCGGCGACCCCTCCCACTTGGGTGTTGGGGGAGCTCATATACCACAGCAGCCTGGCTAGAGAGGACTTGCCCCTACAGGCGGGAGACCCCTCACAACTGCGTATCCTAGGGGAGTTCTTATACTGTCACAGCCAGGATAGAGGGGACTCGCCCCTGCAGGCGGGACACCCCACCAGCCTGGGTGTCCTGGGAGCTTTTATATGGCACCAGCCAAAGTAGAGGGGACTCGCCCCTCCAGGCAGGAGACCCCTCCGACCTGGTTCTGTGAGTGAGCTTGTATATTGCCAAAGCCCAGGATAGACGGGACTGCCTCTCCATGGGAGAGTCCACTCCCACCTGTGTGTCATGGGGAGCTTGTATACTGCCTAGGCCAGAGTAGAGGGGACAGGCCCCTCCAGGCGGGAGACCCCTCCTACCTGGATGTGGGGGTGAGCTTGTATTTTGCCAAAGCCAGGATAGAGGGGACTCGCCCCTCCATGTGAGAGACCCCTACCACGTGGGTGTCAGGGTGAGCTCTTATAATGCCCCAGCCAGTGTAGAGGGGACTAGTCCCTCCTGGCGTGAGACCTCTTCCACCTTGATGTCCTGGGGAGCTCCTATACAGCCCAGGAAAGGGTAGAGGAAACTCTGCTCTCTAGGCTGGAGACTCCTCACACCTTGTTGTCATGGGAACTCATACCACAGCAGCCAAGGTTGAGGTGACTCACCCCTCCAGGCAGGAGACCCCTTCCACCTGCGTTTGGGGGGTGGAGTTCATATGCTGCAGGCAGGGTAGTGGGAACTCGCCCCTCCAGGCGGGAGACTCATCACACCTTGGTGTCTGGGGGAGCTCTTATACCTCTGCAGTCATGGTAGAGAGGACTCGCTCCTTCATGCCAGAGACCCCTCCCATCTGATTGTTGTAGGTGGGCTCCTATACCTCCGAAGCAAGGGTAGCAGGGACTCACTCCTCTAGGCAGGAGACCCCTCCCACATGGGTGTCAAGGGGAGCTTGTATACCACTGCAGCCAGTGGAGAGAGAGACACCTCTCACCTGGGTGTCAGGTGTAGGTCCTATACCCATGCTGCCAGGGTAGAGAGGACTCGCCCCTCCAGTTGGGAGACCCCTCTAACCTGGGTGTGGTGGGGATATCCTATACCACCTTAGGCAGTTTAGAGGGGATTCGCCACTCCAGGTTGGAGACCCCACCACCTGGGTGTAGGGGGGAGCTCATATACTGCCGAAGCCAGGTTAGAGGGTACTAGGTGTCCCGGGGAACTTCTATACTCCCACAGGCAGAGTAGAGGGGACTCTACACTTTAGGTGGGAGACTCCTCCCACTTGGGGGTTGGGGGAGCTCTTTACCGCCAAAGCCAGGGTAGAGTGGACTCTCCTCTACAGGCGGAAGACCCATCTCACCTGGGTGTCAGGGGGAGCTCCTATTCAGCTACAGCCAGGATAGAGGGGACTTGGCCCTCAAGGCATGAGACCCCTCTCACCTAGGTTTTGGGGGGAGCTCATATACCGCTCCAGGCAGGGTAGAGGGTACTTGCCCCTAAAGGCGGGAGACCCCCTCCCACCTGTGTGTCCTGGGGAGAAGGCTTGTATTCAGCTGCAAGCAGGGTAGCAGGGACTAGAAATCCCAGGTGGAAGAACACTTTCACCTTGGTGTCAGGGAAGTGCCTATCCTGCAGCAGTCATGGTAGAGGGTACTCGAACTTCCAGGCAAGAGTCCCCTCCCACCTGATTTGGGGGGGGCGGGAAAGGGAAGCTAATATACCGCCAAAGCCAGGAGAGAGGAAAATTGCCCCTCCAGGCAGGAGACCCCCTCCCACCTGTGTGTCAGGGGGAGCTCCTATACTGCTGCAGTCAGTGTAGAGGGAACTCTTCCCTTCAGGCAGGAGACCTGTCCCACCTGGGTGTCACGGAAAGCTAGTATACCACTGCAGCTAGGGAAAAGGGGACTCACTCCTCCAAGAGGGAGATCCTTCCCACCTGGGTGTCAGGGGGAGCTCATGTACCTCCGCAGCCAGGAGAGTGGGGACTCACCCCTCCAGTCTGGAGACCACTTCCACAGGTGTTTCTGCAGGAGCTAAAAACATCAACAACCAGAAGGGAGTCCCCTTCCACTTGGGTGTCACAGGGATCTTGAAACAGCCACAGGCAGGGGAGAGGGGACTCTCCCCAGGTGTGGGGTGACCCCTCCCAGCTGGGTGTTCCAGGAGCTCTTACAGGGCACCAGCCAGGGTAGAGGGGACTCGCGACTCCAACTGGAGACCTCTCTCATCTGTGTGTAGAGGGAAGCTTGCATACTGCCTTAGCCATGGTAGAGGTGATTTGCCCCTCCAGGCGAAAGACGGGTCCCACCTGGGTGTTTGGGAGAGCATGTATAAAGAAGCGGCCAGGGTAGAGGGACTTTCCCCTCCAGGCGGCACACCCCTCTCACCTGGGGTCAGGTTGAGCTCCTGTACAGCCACAGTCAGGGTAGAGAGGACTGTACCCTTTAAGTGGGAGACTCCTCCCACCTAGGTGTCAGGGAAGCTCCTATACTGCAGCAGCCAAGGTAGAGAGGACTAGCATCCTCCAGGCGAGAGACCCCTCCCACCTGGGTGTCCAGGAGTGCTTCTGTACTCCCACAGGTAGGGGAGAAGGGGGACTCTACCCTTTAGGCGGGAGACTCTTCCCACCTGGGTGTCAGGGGAGCTCCTTTACCGCCACAGCCAGGGTAGAGTGGACTTGCCCCTCCAAGCGGGAGACCTCTCCCACCCAGATGTCCGTTGGGGGGGGGCTCTTATACCGCTCAAGCCAGGGTAGAAGGGGACTCACCCCTCCAGGCGGAGACCCCTCCCACCTGGGTGTCAGGGGGAGCTCTAATACCACTAAAACCAGGGCAGAGGGTACTTGCCCCACCAGGCGTGAGACCCCTTCCACCAGGTTGTCACAGGGAAGTCATATACCAGGGTAGAGGTGACTCGCCTCTCCAAAAGGGAGTCTCCTCCCACCTGTGTGTCGGAGGGGGCTCCAACACCCCCACAGCTAGAGTAGAGGGAACTCGACCTTCCAGGCTGGAGACCCCTCCCACCTGGGTGTCAAGGGGAGCTTGTGTACCATCTTATCAAGGTTAGAGGGGACTCGCCCCTCTAGGCAGGAGATCCCTCTCACCTGGGTGTCAGGGAAAGCTAGTATACCACTGCAGCCAGGGCAGAGGGAAGTCGCCCCTTTAGGTGGGAGATCCCGCTTGTCTGGGTATGGGGGGGGGCTCCTAAGCTGCCGCAACCAGGGTAGAGGGGACTCGCCCCACCTGAGTGAGTAGTCTCTCACTTAGGTGCCTGGAGGAGACTCGCCCCTCCAGGCAGGAGACCCTCCCACCTGGGTGTCAGGGAAAGCTAGTATACCCCTGCACCAAGGGTAGAGGGAACTCACCCCTTCAGGCGGGAGACCCCTCTTACCTGGGTATGGGGAGGAGGAGCTCATAACGCAGCAGATAGGGTAAAGGGGACTTGCACCTCAATGCGGGATACCCCATCCACCTGGGTGCAGGGGGTGAGCTCCTATACTGCTGTACCCAGGGTAGTGGGAACTCGCCCCTCCAGGCAGTAGACCCTCCCACCTGGGTGTCAGCGGGAGCTCCTTTACCTCTGCAGCCAGTGTAGAGGGAACTCGCCCCTCCAGGGTGAGACCTCTTCCACCTGGGTGTCACGGAAAGCTAGTATCACTGCACCCAAAGTAGAGGGGACTCACCCCTTCAGGTGGGAGACACCTCTCATCTGGGTATGGAGCGGGGGAGTTCATATAAAGCAGCAGCCATGGTAAAGAGGACTAGCCCCTCAATGCGGGATACCCTCCCACCTGGGTGCCAGTGGGGAACTCCTATACCGCCACAGCGAGGGTAGCACGGACTCGGCCCTCCAGGCGGAAGACCTCTCCCACCTGGGTGTCAGGGGGACTCCTATATTGCTGCAGCCAGGGTAGAGGGGTCTCGCCCCTCCAGGCAGGAGACCCCTCTCACATAGATATTGGAGGGGGTTGTATTCTCACAGCCAGGGTAGAGGGTACTTGCCTGTCCTGGAGTGAGACCCTTTCCACCTGGGTGTCAGGGGGAGCTCGATTACTGCAGCAGCCAGGGTAGAGGGTACTCTCCCCTTTATGTGGGAGACTCCTCCTTCCTGGGTGTTGGAGCGAGCTTGTATACCACTGCAGCCAGGTAGAGCAGACTGGTCCCTCCAGGCAGAAAACCCCTCCCACCTGGGTGTCAAGGGGAGCTCATATACCCCTGCAGCCAGGGTAGAGGGGACTCACACCTCCAGGTTGGGGTCCCTTCCACTGGGTATCTGGGGAAGCTGCTTTCCTCCCCAGGCAGGGTAGAGGGAACTCCTCGCCTCTCCAGTGGGGACCTCTCCCACTTGGGTGTCGGGGAGAGCTCCTTTACCACCAAAGCCAGTGTAGAGGGGACTCATCCCTCCAGGTGGGAGATCCCTCCCACCTGGGTGTCAGGGAAATCTAGTATACCACTGCAGCCAGGGTAGAGGAGACTTGCACTTTCAGGCGGGAGACTCCTCCTATCTGGGAATGGAGTCTCAGCAGCTAGGATAGAGGGGACTTGCCCCTTTATGCAAGTCCTTGGTGTCTGGGGGGAGTTCATACAGTGCCAATGCCAGAGTAAAGAGGACTTGTCCTCCAGGAGGGCGACCCCTCCCACCTGTGGGTGAGAGGGGAGCTTGTATACTGCCTTAGCCATGGTAGAGAGGACTTGCTTCTTCTTCAGCGGCAGACCCTTCACGCTTGTGTGTCTGGAGGAGCTCCTTTACCTCTGCAGCCAGTGGAGAGGGAACTCACCCCTCCATGCGGGGGACCCCTCCCAACTGGGTGTCAGGGAACACTAGTACCACTGAAGCCAGGGTGGAGGGGATTCGCCCCTCCTAGGCGGAAGACCCCTCCCACCTGGGAATCTGGAGGAGGTCATATACTGCTGCAGCCAGGGTAGAGGGGACTTGCCACCAAGATGGTAAACCCCTCCCACCTGGGTGTGAGGGGATGTTCATATACCTCTGTAGCCAGGGTAAGAAGACTTGCCTCTCCAGGCGTTGGAGCCCTCCCACCTGGGTGTCTGCAGGAGCTCTTGTACTGCAGCAGTCAAGCTAGAGGGGACTCATTCCTGCAGGAGAGGGACCCCTCGCACCTGGAGTTAGGGGGAGCTCCTTTACCGCCACAGCCACTGTAGAGGGGACTCACCACTCGAGCTGGGAGCCCCCTTCCACCTGGGTGTAAGGAAATCTAGTATACCACAGCACTCAGGTTATAGGGGACTCACTCCTTCAGGTGGGAGACCCCTCTCATCTGGATAAGGGGGAAGCTCATATAAAGCAGCAGCCAAAGTAAAGGGGACTCACCTCTCAATGTGGGATACCCCTCTGCCTGGGTGTCAGGGGAAGTTCCTATACCACTACAGCCAGGGTAGATTGGACTCACTCCTCCAGGTGGAAAACCCCTCCCACCTGGGTGTCAGGGGGAGCTCCTATACTGCTGCAGCCAGTGTAGTGGGAACTCTTCTCTCCAGGAGGGAGTCCCCTCCCACCTGGGTGTCAGGTTGAGTCCTATACCACCACAGGCAGGGTACAGAGGACTCTACCCTTTAGGCAGGAGACTCCTCCCACCTGGGTGTCAAGTGGTGCTTCTATACTCCCACAGGCAGAGTAGAGGGGACTCTACACTTTAGGCGGGAGACTCCTCCCACCTGGGTGTCAGGGGAGCTCCTTTATGCCACAGACAGGGTAGAGTGGACTCACCCCTCCAAGTGGGAGAACTCTCCCACCAAGGTGTCAGGGGGTGGGGCTCTTATGCCGCCCAAGCCAGGATAGAAGGGACTTGCCCCTCCATGTGGGAGACCCCTCCCTTCTGGGTGTCTGAGGGGAGCTCCTAAACCGCCAATCAAGGCTAGAGGGTACTTGCCCCTCTAGGCGAGAGACCTCTCCCAATGGGTGTGTGGGGGGGAAGCTCATGTAACACTGCACCCAGGTTAGAGTGCACTAGCCTCTCCAGGAGGGAGAACCCTCCCACCTGAGTGATAGGGGAGCTCCTATACCTTGGCAACAATGGTAAAGGTGCTCACCCCTGCAGACAAGAGACTCCTCCCACCTGGTTTTGGGGGAGGAGCTCTTATACCGCTCTAGCCAGGGTAGAGGTGACTTGCCCCTCCAGGCAGGAGACCCCTTCAATTTGGCTATGGGGGGAGCTTGTGTACAGCTGCAGCCAGGATATAAGGGATTCACTTCACTAGGTGGGAGACCTCTCACACCTGGTTGTCACTCCACTGTCCAGGCAGAACCTCTGCCTCAGGGAACTTCAGCACAAAAAGCAAAACTTACTGCTTTTACTCAAGCACCTCAGTTGACAGCAGGAGTCTGTGTGGATATTTACATAGACTCAAAATATGTTTTCACTTACCTTCATGTTCATAGTGCCTTATGTAAGGAAAAGGGGCTAATTAACTCAGGAGGAAAAAAAGGCATGATGTATGGGCAAGAAATTCTTAAACTTTTGGATGCACTCTGGGCTCTCAGAAAGGTTGTGATTATATATTGCCAAGGTGATTGAAAGGGAAATACTGTGGTTTCTCAGGGCAACCTGAGAGCTGACAGAGAGGCCAGGTTAGCTGTCTGCAAGAAATAAGAAGAAAATCCAGTCCCCAGTTTAAATGCTGCCCTTCTGCCTGGCTGACTATTTAACAGAATGGGAGCCAACATACTCCCAACATGAAAGTCAATGGTTTATGACTGAAAAAGAAAATTTTCTCCCAGGAGGATGATGGAGATTTTGTGATGGCTGGTATAGCCATCCCAGAGATTCTAGCCCCAGCCTTTATCAGACAGTTCCACAAGAGAACACGTTAGACATACAGAACTTGAGACAGTTCTGAGTCAACATTTCTATGTCCCCTGGCTCACATACAACACCTGGATGATCTGAAAACAATATGAGGTTTGTGCTCACAACAATTCTTGTCAGGGGCCAAAGCTCCCAACAGGAATCCAAACTATAGGAGGAGCACATTTTGAAGACTTGGAAGTAGAATTCACTGAATTACCACGCTCATGGGGCTATAAGAAACTTTTGGGTTTTGTGTGTTCCAACTCTGACTAGGTGGAAGCATTTCCCACCCACCCTGAAAAGGCTAGGGAGATAACCAGGATGCTTCTCTGGGAAATGATTCCCAGATTTGGTATCCCAATAACTATTGGCTCAGACAATGGGCCAGCTTTTGGGCAGAGGTGATATGATTACTGACCAAGAGTTTAGGCATCAGATGGAAGTTATATACTGCCTATTGGCTGCAGAGTTCTGGTAAATTTCAAAGGATGAATGCCACAGTCTGGCTGGGCACAAATCACGAGCCACTCAAGCAGGAACAAACTTTATTTCCGAACTCCACCAGCACACTCCCCAGGAACTCTCCCCAATGCCACCCACGGGGCTCCTCCAGGCACACCACACACCAATTGGAACTCCCTTCACTGGAACTTCACCAACCAACGCGACCTCTCCAGGAATCCCTGAGAGAGCTCAACCGGAACTCCTTGAGAACTCAAAAGTTATCATCTTAATGGCTCGCCTCTCAACCACTACTTCTGGCAAAAATGTCATTCGTCATCCCTCAACAGATGAACAGGACTTTAAGTCTCAATTGGGTAAGCTATGTCAGGAGACTCACTTACATTGTGATGAACTTCTCCCTATTACACTGTTGAGGATTATTAGATCCACTTCCACCTGGAGGACAGGATTATCACCTTATAAGATAATGTACTTGAGGTCCCCCTCTTATTAGGGGATCATTGGGAGTCTTAAGAGAGATAGGAGAACTCACCCTGAGATGACAGCTTAAGGCCTTAGGGAATACTTTATAAGTTCTCAACCAATGGGTTAGAGAAAGATTGCCACTAAGTTTGACCACAGGTTCACACTCCTTCAAGCCAGGAGATTGAGTTTGGGTTAAAGAATGGAATATTCAAACACCTAAACTTCTTTGGAAGGACCCTTTCCCTGTTGTTTTATGCACCCCAACTGCAGTCAAGTTTGCAGAAATAGGTCCCTGGATTGTCTACACCAGATTCAAGCCTGCAGCTGCGAACTGGGTGTGCACTCCAGATGCTGCTAAGCCCTTGAAGCTGACTGTCTAGAAAAAAAAAAAGGAGCACCAGAAAAGCTTGAGGGTCAGAAGGACAACAGCCCTGCTCCAGTCACTCCGGAAGCTGACTGGTATACGCATGGCTGAAGCTTGAGGAGACTACGTCCTGCTTCAGCCACAGGGGATGGACTGGCTGATCAATGCATGGTGAAACTTCCCACCAAGACTCCCACTTTTAGCCGCAAGTCCCCTCTACCCTGTTTGGGGCAGAATATGAACTCTCCCTGACACCGCTGCAGTCATGGTATTGGGGACTTGCCCCTCCATGCAGGAGACCCCTCCCACCTGGGTGTCAAGGGGAGCTTGTATACCCCTTATCCAGGTTAGAGGGGACTCACCCCTCTAGGTAGGAGATCCCTCTCACCTGGGTGTCAGGGAAAGCCAGGGCAGAGGGAACTTGCCCCTTCAGGCAGGAGATCCTTCTCATCTGGATATGGGTGGGGAGAGCTTATACACTGCTGCAGCCAGGGTAGAGGGAACTGGCCCCTCCATGTGGGAGTAGCCTCTCACTTGAGTGCCTGGAGGAGCTTCTACATGGCCTACCCTCTAGGCAGGAGACCCCTCCCACCTGGCTGTCAGGGGGAGCTCTTATGACACTGCAGCCAGTGTAGAGGGAACTCTTTTCTCCAAATGGGAGACTCCTCCCACCTGGGTGTCAGGGAAAGCTAGTATACCACTGCAGCCAGAGAAAAGGGAACTGGCCCCTTCAGGAGGGAGACCCCTCCCATCTGGGTGTCAGGGGATGCTCCTATACAGCTGTAGCCAGGGTAGAGGGGACTTGCCTCTCCAGGAGGGAGACCTCTCCCACCTGGGTGTCTGCAGGAGCTCTTATACCACAGCAGCCAAGCTAGAGGGGACTTGTCCATCCAGGAGGGAGACACCTCATACCTGGGTGTTGGGGGAGCTCTTTTACCTCCGCAGGCACTGTAGAGGGGACTTACCCTTCCACCGGGAGACCTCTTCCAACTGGGTGTCAGGGAAATCTAGTATACCACAGTACCCAGGGTAGAGAGGACTCGCCCTTTCAGGAGGGAGACGCCTCTCATCTGGGTATGGCGGGGGAGCTCATATAAAGCAGCAGCCAGGGTAAAGTGCCAAGGTCAATGCTTGGCACCAGAATCACGAGCCACCACACAGCTTTGTAGGTTCAAACAGCAATTCTTTATTCCAGCTCTCACACCGCCTCCACACAGGTCCAGGGGCAAACGCGTTCTGCCGTCTCCCGCACAATTCACCTACTCCACGAGGCTATCTCCAAATCCCATTTTAATCTCACGAGAACTCAACGGGAACAAGCAGCAGGAACACCCTAATCCCAGCAATAATCTTCAACCACCAACTTCCCTAAAACCCATTATCTTAAACTGGCAACGCCTTAAACTCAAGGAGCCGGTTACTTCCTCAAACCTGATCAGCTCTAAACCCGGATCCACCTTGGTCCTTGAGCAAGGTCACCTTATTAAAGCATGCATGCAATGTCCCATCGAATGTCCTCTAAGCAGCATGGGGTACGCTTGGCAAGGAAATTTCGATGCGTCATTCCTACTTGGTAATGGCCCTCAGCAGTAAAGGGGGCTCCCTCCTCAGTCGGGTGACACCTGGGTGTCAAGGAAAGTTCCTATTCTACCCCAGACAGGGTAGAAGGGACTTGCCACTGAAGATGGGAGACCTCTCCCACCTGGGTGTCCTGGGGGTAGGGCTGATGTACAGCTGCAGGCAGGGCAGCAGGAACTCAAAAGCCCAGGAGGAAGACCACTTTCATCTGGGTGGTGGGGAATGCCTATCTTGCAGCAGCCTTGGTAGAGGGACTCACCCCTTCAGGCAAGAATCCCCCCCACCTGATTGTCTGGGGAAGCTCTTATACCGCCCCAGCCAGGAGAGAGGAAACTCGCCCCTCCAGGCGGGAGATATTTCCCACTTGGGTGTGTGTGGGGGAACTGGTATACCACTGCAGCCAGGTAGTAGGGACTTGCCCATCCAGGCAGAAGACCTTCCACTTGGGTGTCCCTGGGAGCTTGTACACAACCTTAACCACGATAGAGCAGAATCGCCCCTCCAGGTGGGAGATGCTTCCCACCTGGTTGTCAGGGTGAGCTCTAATACCACCCAAACCGGGGTACAGTGTACTTGCCCCACCAGGCAGAAGACCCCTCCCTCTAGTGTGTCAGGGGAAGATCAGATATCACCAGTGCCAGGGTAGAGGGTACTTACCCCTTCAGGCAGGAGAACCCTCCCATTATGGTGTCATGGGGA